>NW_025319014.1:0-14012 GCF_016746245.2 Drosophila santomea
GCTAGTTGTGAACCTGAATCTGGGGGCTGGGGCCATGCAATTAGTCTAATTGCTAAGCATGCCAGCCGGACTATTTCCATTTGCATTCGGCCAAAAGCCCAGCCACCATCCCCCATCCCCCTTTCATTTCCCATCCAAATCTGGCCAAGACAGATCGAAGAGGCAGCAGGCAAACTGGCGCTAATCGTTCAAACGAAATCAGCAACAATTCATTTGCACAACAAGCGCCCAGCCTTTAGTTCCATTTTCAGAAACCGAAAGAGGACCAGAACTCCGTCTATCCAGGATACAGTATATATGTATATATGTATATATATATATATGTACACAGTGCCCCAAAACTCCGACCAAGTCCAACTGGCAGATTATCTTAATTCACGTTGTGGGAGACTAATGAGTGCAAACCGTCGAGGAAGTGGGAGAATATCCACATTCACAGGCAGCGAAAACAAACGTGAGGCCTTTCTCTCAATCTCAGCACTCATTTTGGACGTGGGCTTAAGCTTGGATTTGGATTTGGATTCGGATTCGGATTTCGGAGCCAGTTTGGGGATCCATCGGACGGACGTTCATCCATCGTGGCTGTGCCACTTCAACATGCGTGCGTTCGGTGGTTTTGAGTGGTGCAGTTGTACTCGAGTGTCTTGTGGAAGCTGCGTCTTTAATTGAATTAGTGGGACCACTCAGCCAATCCACGTTCCTGCGTTGAGCACTGAGAGAAAAAGGTAGAGATTCTCGGGCAATTAAAAAAGTGGATGAAAAGGCGTGGCAAAACAAATAGATAGAAATGTAAACTGACTCTTAAGATTTGTTGCAAATTATCCACAAAATAAGATACAATCAATCAGTATTTGTAAAGTATACTTAGTAATAAATAACATATAGAATTAACCAACATCACAGGAACCTAAATTGTTTTTTGAATATGAATAGGTATCGATTTTCTCCACGTGTACGCTGGTCCACAGCTCTTGGCGATCTGTGCGTTTCAAAATCGCATTAATTGTGCGCGAGTTTCCGAACTTGAACGCGATTGCCGCGCGATTCGGAGCCCCTTAACCCGCCGATGGCCCGCTTGGTTCTTTCGCGTCTTATCTGAGAGCGAACGCGTTGTGCGTTGCTTGTGACGCCTTGTGTCGCTTTTAATTAAGCATAAATTTCATCACATAAGATACGAGATGCAGTTAAAATGGGCACGCAGTGGTGCTTTAGTTTTTACTCCTTCTCCTTCTCCTTTTTTTTTTTTTTTTCTTGTGTTCTTGTAGTCAGTCTGCGTGTGCTTTTGTTTTTATTGATGTTGCAGCAACATGCATAGCGGTTGAGGCAGCTGTTTCCCAAGGAGATGGCCCGGGGGAGACATTATGACAGCCGCCTAATTGATTGAGCCATTTCACTGCTGAACCGAAAACTTTGCTACCCAAAGATGGGGACCCGGCTGCAACTTTCTTTGGGGCCCCGTCGTTTGTCAACCGTCCGCACACAGATTGCACAGCTGCCGGAGTTGGCCAAGACAAATGGAGCGCCATTACAGTTGGCCAGGAGCAAGTGCCAACTACCAAGAGCCAAGAATCTCCCGCCAGGAGCCACGTCCTGCGGTCAGCCATCGACTCCAGCAGTTCCCCCAGTGAGCCATTATCACTAGGACTGGCTATCGAACATTCGAAATATTGGTCCGAACATGGAATGGCACACCTCGTTGAGCTCGAAATTAAATTTCCAGTCGAACTGTGTTTTCAGAAAAAAATTTAATTTTTTTTCAATTTTTTGATAATGGTTTTTTAATTTATGCCGAAAATCGCTTTTCTGTTATTTTGCGACTATAAATATCAGTATTATGATCACAGCATTCGAAATATTGGTCCAAATATGGAATGCCATACCTCGTTGAGTTCGTAATTAAATTTCCAATCGAACTGTGTTTTCAAAAAAAAATTCTATGTCGTTCCAATTTTTTGCAAATTTTGATGATGGTACCCCTTACAAAAAATGCGAAAAAATGGCCAAAAATTATTTTGACACAGTCGGTCAAAAAGTGATTTGGTTGGTTAGTATTGGTAATTAGGAGTACAAAACTGTAATTCTTTTCGATTTCTGACCATTTTCAGCCAAGAAATACCGAAAATGCCAATCGTATATATTGCATTTTTGGCGAAAATCGTTTTTCTGTTTTTCGGGATAAAAAATTATCAGAATTTTTATCACAGCATTCGAAATAGTGGTCCAAATATGGAATGCCATACCTCGTTGAGTTCGTAATTAAATTTCCAATCGAACTGTGTTTTCAAAAAAAATTCTATGTCGTTCCAATTTTTTGCAAATTTTGATGATGGTACCCCTTACAAAAAATGCGAAAAAATGGCCAAAAATTATTTTCACACAGTCGGTCAAAAAGTGATTTGGTTGGTTAGTATTGGTAATTAGGAGTACAAAACTGTAATTCTTTTCGATTTCTGACCATTTTCAGCCAAGAAATACCGAAAATGCCAATCGACAATATTGCATTTTTGGCGAAAATCGCTTTTCTGTTTTTCGGGATAAAAAATTATCAGAATTTTTATCACAGCATTCGAAATAGTGGTCCAAATATGGAATGCCATACCTCGTTGAGTTCGTAATTAAATTTCCAATCGAACTGTGTTTTCAAAAAAAAATTCTATGTCGTTCCAATTTTTTGCAAATTTTGATGATGGTACCCCTTACAAAAATGCGAAAAAATGGCCAAAAATTATTTTGACACAGTCGGTCAAAAAGTGATTTGGTTGGTTAGTATTGGTAATTAGGAGTACAAAACTGTAATTCTTTTCGATTTCTGACCATTTTCAGCGAAGAAATACCGAAAATGCCAATCGTAAATATTGCATTTTTGGCGAAAATCGTTTTTCTGTTTTTCGGGATAAAAAATTATCAGAATTTTTATCACAGCATTCGAAATAGTGGTCCAAATATGGAATGCCATACCTCGTTGAGTTCGTAATTAAATTTCCAATCGAACTGTGTTTTCAAAAAAAATTCTATGTCGTTCCAATTTTTTGCAAATTTTGATGATGGTACCCTTACAAAAATGCGAAAAAATGGCCAAAAATTATTTTGACACAGTCGGTCAAAAAGTGATTTGGTTGGTTAGTATTGGTAATTAGGAGTACAAAACTGTAATTCTTTTCGATTTCTGACCATTTTCAGCAAGAAATACCGAAAATGCCAATCGTAAATATTGCATTTTTGGCGAAAATCGTTTTTCTGTTTTTCGGGATAAAAAATTATCAGAATTTTTATCACAGCATTCGAAATAGTGGTCCAAATATGGAATGCCATACCTCGTTGAGTTCGTAATTAAATTTCCAATCGAACTGTGTTTTCAAAAAAAAATTCTATGTCGTTCCAATTTTTTGCAAATTTTGATGATGGTACCCCTTACAAAAAATGCGAAAAAATGGCCAAAAATTATTTTACACAGTCGGTCAAAAAGTGATTTGGTTGGTTAGTATTGGTAATTAGGAGTACAAAACTGTAATTCTTTTCGATTTCTGACCATTTTCAGCAAGAAATACCGAAAATGCCAATCGTAAATATTGCATTTTTGGCGAAAATCGTTTTTCTGTTTTTCGGGATAAAAAATTATCGAATTTTTATCACAGCATTCGAAATAGTGGTCCAAATATGGAATGCCATACCTCGTTGAGTTCGTAATTAAATTTCCAATCGAACTGTGTTTTCAAAAAAAAATTCTATGTCGTTCCAATTTTTTGCAAATTTTGATGATGGTACCCCTTACAAAAAATGCGAAAAAATGGCCAAAAATTATTTTACACAGTCGGTCAAAAAGTGATTTGGTTGGTTAGTATTGGTAATTAGGAGTACAAAACTGTAATTCTTTTCGATTTCTGACCATTTTCAGCCAAGAAATACCGAAAATGCCAATCGTAAATATTGCATTTTTGGCGAAAATCGTTTTTCTGTTTTTCGGGATAAAAAATTATCAGAATTTTTATCACAGCATTCGAAATAGTGGTCCAAATATGGAATGCCATACCTCGTTGAGTTCGTAATTAAATTTCCAATCGAACTGTGTTTTCAAAAAAAAATTCTATGTCGTTCCAATTTTTTGCAAATTTTGATGATGGTACCCCTTACAAAAAATGCGAAAAAATGGCCAAAAATTATTTTGACACAGTCGGTCAAAAAGTGATTTGGTTGGTTAGTATTGGTAATTAGGAGTACAAAACTGTAATTCTTTTCGATTTCTGACCATTTTCAGCCAAGAAATACCGAAAATGCCAATCGTAAATATTGCATTTTTGGCGAAAATCGTTTTTCTGTTTTTCGGGATAAAAAATTATCAGAATTTTTATCACAGCATTCGAAATAGTGGTCCAAATATGGAATGCCATACCTCGTTGAGTTCGTAATTAAATTTCCAATCGAACTGTGTTTTCAAAAAAAAATTCTATGTCGTTCCAATTTTTTGCAAATTTTGATGATGGTACCCCTTACAAAAAATGCGAAAAAATGGCCAAAAATTATTTTGACACAGTCGGTCAAAAAGTGATTTGGTTGGTTAGTATTGGTAATTAGGAGTACAAAACTGTAATTCTTTTCGATTTCTGACCATTTTCAGCCAAGAAATACCGAAAATGCCAATCGTAAATATTGCATTTTTGGCGAAAATCGTTTTTCTGTTTTTCGGGATAAAAAATTATCAGAATTTTTATCACAGCATTCGAAATAGTGGTCCAAATATGGAATGCCATACCTCGTTGAGTTCGTAATTAAATTTCCAATCGAACTGTGTTTTCAAAAAAAAATTCTATGTCGTTCCAATTTTTTGCAAATTTTGATGATGGTACCCCTTACAAAAAATGCGAAAAAATGGCCAAAAATTATTTTCACACAGTCGGTCAAAAAGTGATTTGGTTGGTTAGTATTGGTAATTAGGAGTACAAAACTGTAATTCTTTTCGATTTCTGACCATTTTCAGCCAAGAAATACCGAAAATGCCAATCGTAAATATTGCATTTTTGGCGAAAATCGTTTTTCTGTTTTTCGGGATAAAAAATTATCAGAATTTTTATCACAGCATTCGAAATAGTGGTCCAAATATGGAATGCCATACCTCGTTGAGTTCGTAATTAAATTTCCAATCGAACTGTGTTTTCAAAAAAAATTCTATGTCGTTCCAATTTTTTGCAAATTTTGATGATGGTACCCCTTACAAAAAATGCGAAAAAATGGCCAAAAATTATTTTGACACAGTCGGTCAAAAAGTGATTTGGTTGGTTAGTATTGGTAATTAGGAGTACAAAACTGTAATTCTTTTCGATTTCTGACCATTTTCAGCCAAGAAATACCGAAAATGCCAATCGTAAATATTGCATTTTTGGCGAAAATCGTTTTTCTGTTTTTCGGGATAAAAAATTATCAGAATTTTTATCACAGCATTCGAAATAGTGGTCCAAATATGGAATGCCATACCTCGTTGAGTTCGTAATTAAATTTCCAATCGAACTGTGTTTTCAAAAAAAATTCTATGTCGTTCCAATTTTTTGCAAATTTTGATGATGGTACCCCTTACAAAAAATGCGAAAAAATGGCCAAAAATTATTTTGACACAGTCGGTCAAAAAGTGATTTGGTTGGTTAGTATTGGTAATTAGGAGTACAAAACTGTAATTCTTTTCGATTTCTGACCATTTTCAGCCAAGAAATACCGAAAATGCCAATCGTAAATATTGCATTTTTGGCGAAAATCGTTTTTCTGTTTTTCGGGATAAAAAATTATCAGAATTTTTATCACAGCATTCGAAATAGTGGTCCAAATATGGAATGCCATACCTCGTTGAGTTCGTAATTAAATTTCCAATCGAACTGTGTTTTCAAAAAAAAATTCTATGTCGTTCCAATTTTTTGCAAATTTTGATGATGGTACCCCTTACAAAAAATGCGAAAAAATGGCCAAAAATTATTTTGACACAGTCGGTCAAAAAGTGATTTGGTTGGTTAGTATTGGTAATTAGGAGTACAAAACTGTAATTCTTTTCGATTTCTGACCATTTTCAGCCAAGAAATACCGAAAATGCCAATCGTAAATATTGCATTTTTGGCGAAAATCGTTTTTCTGTTTTTCGGGATAAAAAATTATCAGAATTTTTATCACAGCATTCGAAATAGTGGTCCAAATATGGAATGCCATACCTCGTTGAGTTCGTAATTAAATTTCCAATCGAACTGTGTTTTCAAAAAAAATTCTATGTCGTTCCAATTTTTTGCAAATTTTGATGATGGTACCCCTTACAAAAAATGCGAAAAAATGGCCAAAAATTATTTTGACACAGTCGGTCAAAAAGTGATTTGGTTGGTTAGTATTGGTAATTAGGAGTACAAAACTGTAATTCTTTTCGATTTCTGACCATTTTCAGCCAAGAAATACCGAAAATGCCAATCGTAAATATTGCATTTTTGGCGAAAATCGTTTTTCTGTTTTTCGGGATAAAAAATTATCAGAATTTTTATCACAGCATTCGAAATAGTGGTCCAAATATGGAATGCCATACCTCGTTGAGTTCGTAATTAAATTTCCAATCGAACTGTGTTTTCAAAAAAAAATTCTATGTCGTTCCAATTTTTTGCAAATTTTGATGATGGTACCCCTTACAAAAAATGCGAAAAAATGGCCAAAAATTATTTTGACACAGTCGGTCAAAAAGTGATTTGGTTGGTTAGTATTGGTAATTAGGAGTACAAAACTGTAATTCTTTTCGATTTCTGACCATTTTCAGCCAAGAAATACCGAAAATGCCAATCGTAAATATTGCATTTTTGGCGAAAATCGTTTTTCTGTTTTTCGGGATAAAAAATTATCAGAATTTTTATCACAGCATTCGAAATAGTGGTCCAAATATGGAATGCCATACCTCGTTGAGTTCGTAATTAAATTTCCAATCGAACTGTGTTTTCAAAAAAAAATTCTATGTCGTTCCAATTTTTTGCAAATTTTGATGATGGTACCCCTTACAAAAAATGCGAAAAAATGGCCAAAAATTATTTTGACACAGTCGGTCAAAAAGTGATTTGGTTGGTTAGTATTGGTAATTAGGAGTACAAAACTGTAATTCTTTTCGATTTCTGACCATTTTCAGCCAAGAAATACCGAAAATGCCAATCGTAAATATTGCATTTTTGGCGAAAATCGTTTTTCTGTTTTTCGGGATAAAAAATTATCAGAATTTTTATCACAGCATTCGAAATAGTGGTCCAAATATGGAATGCCATACCTCGTTGAGTTCGTAATTAAATTTCCAATCGAACTGTGTTTTCAAAAAAAAATTCTATGTCGTTCCAATTTTTTGCAAATTTTGATGATGGTACCCCTTACAAAAAATGCGAAAAAATGGCCAAAAATTATTTTGACACAGTCGGTCAAAAAGTGATTTGGTTGGTTAGTATTGGTAATTAGGAGTACAAAACTGTAATTCTTTTCGATTTCTGACCATTTTCAGCCAAGAAATACCGAAAATGCCAATCGTAAATATTGCATTTTTGGCGAAAATCGTTTTTCTGTTTTTCGGGATAAAAAATTATCAGAATTTTTATCACAGCATTCGAAATAGTGGTCCAAATATGGAATGCCATACCTCGTTGAGTTCGTAATTAAATTTCCAATCGAACTGTGTTTTCAAAAAAAAATTCTATGTCGTTCCAATTTTTTGCAAATTTTGATGATGGTACCCCTTACAAAAAATGCGAAAAAATGGCCAAAAATTATTTTGACACAGTCGGTCAAAAAGTGATTTGGTTGGTTAGTATTGGTAATTAGGAGTACAAAACTGTAATTCTTTTCGATTTCTGACCATTTTCAGCCAAGAAATACCGAAAATGCCAATCGTAAATATTGCATTTTTGGCGAAAATCGTTTTTCTGTTTTTCGGGATAAAAAATTATCAGAATTTTTATCACAGCATTCGAAATAGTGGTCCAAATATGGAATGCCATACCTCGTTGAGTTCGTAATTAAATTTCCAATCGAACTGTGTTTTCAAAAAAAATTCTATGTCGTTCCAATTTTTTGCAAATTTTGATGATGGTACCCCTTACAAAAAATGCGAAAAAATGGCCAAAAATTATTTTACACAGTCGGTCAAAAAGTGATTTGGTTGGTTAGTATTGGTAATTAGGAGTACAAAACTGTAATTCTTTTCGATTTCTGACCATTTTCAGCAAGAAATACCGAAAATGCCAATCGTAAATATTGCATTTTTGGCGAAAATCGTTTTTCTGTTTTTCGGGATAAAAATTATCAGAATTTTTATCACAGCATTCGAAATAGTGGTCCAAATATGGAATGCCATACCTCGTTGAGTTCGTAATTAAATTTCCAATCGAACTGTGTTTTCAAAAAAAATTCTATGTCGTTCCAATTTTTTGCAAATTTTGATGATGGTACCCCTTACAAAAAATGCGAAAAAATGCCAAAATTATTTTGACACAGTCGGTCAAAAAGTGATTTGGTTGGTTAGTATTGGTAATTAGGAGTACAAAACTGTAATTCTTTTCGATTTCTGACATTTTCAGCCAAGAAATACCGAAAATGCCAATCGTAAATATTGCATTTTTGGCGAAAATCGTTTTTCTGTTTTTCGGGATAAAAATTATCAGAATTTTTATCACAGCATTCGAAATAGTGGTCCAAATATGGAATGCCATACCTCGTTGAGTTCGTAATTAAATTTCCAATCGAACTGTGTTTTCAAAAAAAAATTCTATGTCGTTCCAATTTTTTGCAAATTTTGATGATGGTACCCCTTATTGAAAATGCGAAAATTTGTTAAATTTTTTTTTTGCGAAAATCAAATAAGGAGGGATACACATAGTTAGCTATGTTTAATAGCTGCACAAAACAGTCTTTATTTTAGCTGTGCGCCCATTTTTGGTCAAGTTATGGCGAAAATGCCGATTGAAAATATTCGATTTTTTTACAAAATTTAGTTTTTCGATTTTTTGATAAAAAATAATACGTTTTTTTTCGATAGCAACAAAAATAGTTGTCCAAAAGTGGAATGCCATATCTCGTTGAATTCGTTACAAAATTCCCTATCGATCCATGTACATACATTGATATGCTAATTTTTTACCATTTTTCGCAAATTTTGATGATGGTACCCCTTATCGAAAATGCGAAAATTTGTTAAATTTTTTTTTTGCGAAAATCAAAAAAGTAGGGATACATATAGTTAGCTATGTTTAATAGCTGCACAAAACAGTCTTTATTTTAGCTGTGCGCCCATTTTTGGTCAAGATATGGCGAAAACGACGATTGAAAATATTCGATTTTTTTACAAAATTTTGTTTTTCGATTTTTTGATAAAAAATAATACGTTTTTTTTCGATAGCAACAAAAATAGTTGTCCAAAAGTGGAATGCCATATCTCGTTGAATTCGTTACAAAATTCCCTATCGATCCATGTACATACATTGATATGCTAATTTTTTACCATTTTTCGCAAATTTTGATGATGGTTAAAATTTTTTTTTGCGAAAATCAAAAAAGTAGTGATACACATAGTTAGCTATGTTTAATAGCTGCACAAAACAGTCTTTATTTTAGCTGTGCGCCCATTTTTGGTCAAGTTATGGCGAAAACGCCGATAGAAAATATTCGATTTTTTTACAAAATTTTGTTTTTCGATTTTTTGATAAAAATAATACGTTTTTTTTCGATAGCAACAAAAATAGTTGTCCAAAAGTGGAATGCCATATCTCGTTGAATTCGTTACAAAATTCCCTATCGATCCATGTACATACATTGATATGCTAATTTTTTACCATTTTTCGCAAATTTTGATGATGGTACCCCTTATTGAAAATGCGAAAATTTGTTAAATTTTTTTTTGCGAAAATCAAAAAAGTAGGGATACACATAGTTAGCTATGTTTAATAGCTGCACAAAACAGTCTTTATTTTAGCTGTGCGCCCATTTTTGGTCAAGTTATGGCGAAAACGCCGATTGAAAATATTCGATTTTTTACAAAATTTTGTTTTTCGATTTTTTGATAAAAAATAATACGTTTTTTTTCGATAGCAACAAAAATAGTTGTCCAAAAGTGGAATGCCATATCTCGTTGAATTCGTTACAAAATTCCCTATCGATCCATGTACATACATTGATATGCTAATTTTTACCATTTTTTGCAAATTTTGATGATGGTACCCCTTATCGAAAATGCGAAAATTTGTTAAATTTTTTTTTTGCGAAAATCAAAAAAGTAGGGATACACATAGTTAGCTATGTTTAATAGCTGCACAAAACAGTCTTTATTTTAGCTGTGCGCCCATTTTTGGTCAAGTTATGGCGAAAACGCCGATTGAAAATATTCGATTTTTTTACAAAATTTAGTTTTTCGATTTTTTGATAAAGAATAATACGTTTTTTTCGATAGCAACAAAAATAGTTGTCCAAAAGTGGAATGCCATATCTCGTTGAATTCGTTACAAAATTCCCTATCGATCCATGTACATACATTGATATGCTAATTTTTTACCATTTTTCGCAAATTTTGATGATGGTACCCCTTATCGAAAATGCGAAAATTTGTTAAATTTTTTTTTTGCGAAAATCAAAAAAGTAGGGATACACATAGTTAGCTATGTTTAATAGCTGCACAAAACAGTCTTTATTTTAGCTGTGCGCCCATTTTTGGTCAAGTTATGGCGAAAACGCCGATTGAAAATATTCGATTTTTTTACAAAATTTAGTTTTTCGATTTTTTGATAAAGAATAATACGTTTTTTTTCGATAGCAACAAAAATAGTTGTCCAAAAGTGGAATGCCATATCTCGTTGAATTCGTTACAAAATTCCCTATCGATCCATGTACATACATTGATATGCTAATTTTTTACCATTTTTCCCAAATCGAAAATGCGAAAATTTGTTAAATTTTTTTTTTGCGAAAATCAAAAAAGTAGGGATACACATAGTTAGCTATGTTTAATAGCTGCACAAAACTGTCTTTATTTTAGCTGTGCGCCCATTTTTGGTCAAGTTATGGCGAAAACGCCGATTGAAAATATTCGATTTTTTTACAAAATTTAGTTTTTCGATTTTTTGATAAAAAATAATAAGTTTTTTTTCGATAGCAACAACAATAGTTGTCCAAAAGTGGAATGCCATATCTCGTTGAATTCGTTACAAAATTCCCTATCGATCCATGTACATACATTGATATGCTAATTTTTTACCATTTTTCCCAAATTTTGATGATGGTACCCCTTATCGAAAATGCGAAAATTTGTTAAATTTTTTTTTTGCGAAAATCAAAAAAGTAGGGATACACATAGTTAGCTATGTTTAATAGCTGCACAAAACAGTCTTTATTTTAGCTGTGCGCCCATTTTTGGTCAAGTTATGGCGAAAATGCCGATTGAAAATATTCGATTTTTTTACAAAATTTAGTTTTTCGATTTTTTGATAAAAAATAATACGTTTTTTTTCGATAGCAACAAAAATAGTTGTTCAAAAGTGGAATGCCATATCTCGTTGAATTCGTTTCAAAATTCCCTATCGATCCATGTACATACATTGATATGCTAATTTTTTACCATTTTTCGCAAATTTTGATGATGGTACCCCTTATCGAAAATGCGAAAATTTGTTAAATTTTTTTTTTGCGAAAATCAAATAAGGAGGGATACACATAGTTAGCTATGTTTAATAGCTGCACAAAACAGTCTTTATTTTAGCTGTGCGCCCATTTTTGGTCAAGTTATGGCGAAAACGCCGATTGAAAATATTCGATTTTTTTACAAAATTTTGTTTTTCGATTTTTTGATAAAAAATAATACGTTTTTTTTCGATAGCAACAAAAATAGTTGTCCAAAAGTGGAATGCCATATCTCGTTGAATTCGTTACAAAATTCCCTATCGATCCATGTACATACATTGATATGCTAATTTTTACCATTTTTCGCAAATTTTGATGATGGTACCCCTTATTGAAAATGCGAAAATTTGTTAAATTTTTTTTGCGAAAATCAAAAAAGTAGGGATACACATAGTTAGCTATGTTTAATAGCTGCACAAAACAGTCTTTATTTTAGCTGTGCGCCCATTTTTGGTCAAGTTATGGCGAAAACGCCGATTGAAAATATTCGATTTTTTTACAAAATTTAGTTTTTCGATTTTTTGATAAAGAATAATACGTTTTTTTTCGATAGCAACAAAAATAGTTGTCCAAAAGTGGAATGCCATATCTCGTTGAATTCGTTACAAAATTCCCTATCGATCCATGTACATACATTGATATGCTAATTTTTTACCATTTTTCGCAAATTTTGATGATGGTACCCCTTATCGAAAATGCGAAAATTTGTTAAATTTTTTTTTGCGAAAATCAAAAAAGTAGGGATACACATAGTTAGCTATGTTTAATAGCTGCACAAAACTGTCTTTATTTTAGCTGTGCGCCCATTTTTGGTCAAGTTATGGCGAAAACGCCGATTGAAAATATTCGATTTTTTTACAAAATTTAGTTTTTCGATTTTTGATAAAAAATAATAAGTTTTTTTTCGATAGCAACAACAATAGTTGTCCAAAAGTGGAATGCCATATCTCGTTGAATTCGTTACAAAATTCCCTATCGATCCATGTACATACATTGATATGCTAATTTTTACCATTTTTCCCAAATTTTGATGATGGTACCCCTTATCGAAAATGCGAAAATTTGTTAAATTTTTTTTTTGCGAAAATCAAAAAAGTAGGGATACACATAGTTAGCTATGTTTAATAGCTGCACAAAACAGTCTTTATTTTAGCTGTGCGCCCATTTTTGGTCAAGTTATGGCGAAAATGCCGATTGAAAATATTCGATTTTTTTACAAAATTTAGTTTTTCGATTTTTTGATAAAAAATAATACGTTTTTTTCGATAGCAACAAAAATAGTTGTTCAAAAGTGGAATGCCATATCTCGTTGAATTCGTTTCAAAATTCCCTATCGATCCATGTACATACATTGATATGCTAATTTTTTACCATTTTTCGCAAATTTTGATGATGGTACCCCTTATCGAAAATGCGAAAATTTGTTAAATTTTTTTTTTGCGAAAATCAAATAAGGAGGGATACACATAGTTAGCTATGTTTAATAGCTGCACAAAACAGTCTTTATTTTAGCTGTGCGCCCATTTTTGGTCAAGTTATGGCGAAAATGCCGATTGAAAATATTCGATTTTTTTACAAAATTTAGTTTTTCGATTTTTTGATAAAAAATAATACGTTTTTTTTCGATAGCAACAAAAATAGTTGTCCAAAAGTGGAATGCCATATCTCGTTGAATTCGTTACAAAATTCCCTATCGATCCATGTACATACATTGATATGCTAATTTTTTACCATTTTTCGCAAATTTTGATGATGGTACCCCTTATCGAAAATGCGAAAATTTGTTAAATTTTTTTTTTGCGAAAATCAAAAAAGTAGGGATACACATAGTTAGCTATGTTTAATAGCTGCACAAAACAGTCTTTATTTTAGCTGTGCGCCCATTTTTGGTCAAGATATGGTGAAAACAACGATTGAAAATATTCGATTTTTTTACAAAATTTTGTTTTTCGATTTTTTGATAAAAAATAATACGTTTTTTTTCGATAGCAACAAAAATAGTTGTTCAAAAGTGGAATGCCATATCTCGTTGAATTCGTTTCAAAATTCCCTATCGATCCATGTACATACATTGATATGCTAATTTTTTACCATTTTTCGCAAATTTTGATGATGGTACCCCTTATCGAAAATGCGAAAATTTGTTAAAATTTTTTTTTGCGAAAATCAAATAAGGAGGGATACACATAGTTAGCTATGTTTAATAGCTGCACAAAACAGTCTTTATTTTAGCTGTGCGCCCATTTTTGGTCAAGTTATGGCGAAAACGCCGATTGAAAATATTCGATTTTTTTACAAAATTTTGTTTTTCGATTTTTTGATAAAAAATAATACGTTTTTTTTCGATAGCAACAAAAATA
>NW_025319015.1:0-16003 GCF_016746245.2 Drosophila santomea
ATGAAAAGCAATAAAAATTTCGAACATAAAATTTAACTTTTGCTCCCTCCATTCTGTTGGTGCGGGGCATTAAAAATCTAGCGTTGCAGTCTCCGACTACAACTGCGAAAGAAAAAAACAAGCTAGCAGATAAGAGGAATGCCTGATGCGAAATCCCCAATCCCCAAGAGCTTTTCGCCCAGTTTATCTTATTTGAGCGAAACGACGTAAGTCGTTAAAACCAAGCGGATTTCGCTATTGAATCTCTGCAGGACCTTTACGCAAAAAAAACAGAAAAGCGAACTTTGGCCAATATTGAAAAATCATCATCAAAATTTGCAAAAAATTGGAACGACATAGAATTTTTTTTTGAAAACACAGTTCGATTGGAAATTTAATTACGAACTCAACGAGGTATGGCATTCCATATTTGGACCACTATTTCGAATGCTGTGATAAAAATTCTGATAATTTTTTATCCCGAAAAACAGAAAAACGATTTTCGCAAAAAATTCAATATTTACGATTGGCATTTTCGGTATTTCTTGGCTGAAAATGGTCAGAAATCGAAAAGAATTACAGTTTTGTACTCCTAATTACCAATACTAACCAACCAAATCACTTTTTGACCGACTGTGTCAAAATAATTTTTGGCAATTTTTTCGCATTTTTTGTAAGGGGTACCATCGTCAAAATTTGCAAAAAATTGGAACGACATAGAATTTTTTTTTGAAAACACAGTTCGATTGGAAATTTAATTACGAACTCAACGAGGTATGGCATTCCATATTTGGACCACTATTTCGAATGCTGTGATAAAAATTCTGATAATTTTTTATCCCGAAAAACAGAAAAACGATTTTCGCAAAAATTCAATATTTACGATTGGCATTTTCGGTATTTCTTGGCTGAAAATGGTCAGAAATCGAAAAGAATTACAGTTTTGTACTCCTAATTACCAATACTAACCAACCAAATCACTTTTTGACCGACTGTGTCAAAATAATTTTTGGCCATTTTTTCGCATTTTTTGTAAGGGGTACCATCATCAAAATTTGCGAAAAATTGGAACGACATAGAATTTTTTTTTGAAAACACAGTTCGATTGGAAATTTAATTACGAACTCAACGAGGTATGGCATTCCATATTTGGACCACTATTTCGAATGCTGTGATAAAAATTCTGATAATTTTTTATCCCGAAAAACAGAAAAACGATTTTCGCAAAAATTCAATATTTACGATTGGCATTTTCGGTATTTCTTGGCTGAAAATGGTCAGAAATCGAAAAGAATTACAGTTTTGTACTCCTAATTACCAATACTAACCAACCAAATCACTTTTTGACCGACTGTGTCAAAATAATTTTTGGCCATTTTTTCGCATTTTTTGTAAGGGGTACCATCATCAAAATTTGCAAAAAATTGGAACGACATAGAATTTTTTTTTGAAAACACAGTTCGATTGGAAATTTAATTACGAACTCAACGAGGTATGGCATTCCATATTTGGACCACTATTTCGAATGCTGTGATAAAAGTTCTGATAATTTTTTATCCCGAAAAACAGAAAAACGATTTTCGCAAAAATTCAATATTTACGATTGGCATTTTCGGTATTTCTTGGCTGAAAATGGTCAGAAATCGAAAAGAATTACAGTTTTGTACTCCTAATTACCAATACTAACCAACCAAATCACTTTTTGACCGACTGTGTCAAAATAATTTTTGGCCATTTTTTCGCATTTTTTGTAAGGGGTACCATCATCAAAATTTGCAAAAAATTGGAACGACATAGAATTTTTTTTTGAAAACACAGTTCGATTGGAAATTTAATTACGAACTCAACGAGGTATGGCATTCCATATTTGGACCACTATTTCGAATGCTGTGATAAAAATTCTGATAATTTTTTATCCCGAAAAACAGAAAAACGATTTTGCAAAAATTCAATATTTACGATTGGCATTTTCGGTATTTCTTGGCTGAAAATGGTCAGAAATCGAAAAGAATTACAGTTTTGTACTCCTAATTACCAATACTAACCAACCAAATCACTTTTTGACCGGCTGTGTCAAAATAATTTTTGGCAATTTTTTCGCATTTTTTGTAAGGGGTACCATCATCAAAATTTGCAAAAAATTGGAACGACATAGAATTTTTTTTTGAAAACACAGTTCGATTGGAAATTTAATTACGAACTCAACGAGGTATGGCATTCCATATTTGGACCACTATTTCGAATGCTGTGATAAAAATTCTAATAATTTTTTATCCCGAAAAACAGAAAAACGATTTTCGCAAAAAATTCAATATTTACGATTGGCATTTTCGGTATTTCTTGGCTGAAAATGGTCAGAAATCGAAAAGAATTACAGTTTTGTACTCCTAATTACCAATACTAACCAACCAAATCACTTTTTGACCGGCTGTGTCAAAATAATTTTTTCGCATTTTTTGTAAGGGGTACCATCATCAAAATTTGCAAAAAATTGGAACGACATAGAATTTTTTTTTGAAAACACAGTTCGATTGGAAATTTAATTACGAACTCAACGAGGTATGGCATTCCATATTTGGACCACTATTTCGAATGCTGTGATAAAAATTCTGATAATTTTTTATCCCGAAAAACAGAAAAACGATTTTCGCAAAAAATTCAATATTTACGATTGGCATTTTCGGTATTTCTTGGCTGAAAATGGTCAGAAATCGAAAAGAATTACAGTTTTGTACTCCTAATTACCAATACTAACCAACCAAATCACTTTTTGACCGACTGTGTCAAAATAATTTTTGGCATTTTTTCGCATTTTTTGTAAGGGGTACCATCGTCAAAATTTGCAAAAAATTGGAACGACATAGAATTTTTTTTTGAAAACACAGTTCGATTGGAAATTTAATTACGAACTCAACGAGGTATGGCATTCCATATTTGGACCACTATTTCGAATGCTGTGATAAAAATTCTGATAATTTTTTATCCCGAAAAACAGAAAAACGATTTTCGCAAAAAATTCAATATTTACGATTGGCATTTTCGGTATTTCTTGGCTGAAAATGGTCAGAAATCGAAAAGAATTACAGTTTTGTACTCCTAATTACCAATACTAACCAACCAAATCACTTTTTGACCGACTGTGTCAAAATAATTTTTGGCCATTTTTTCGCATTTTTTGTAAGGGGTACCATCATCAAAATTTGCAAAAAATTGGAACGACATAGAATTTTTTTTTGAAAACACAGTTCGATTGGAAATTTAATTACGAACTCAACGAGGTATGGCATTCCATATTTGGACCACTATTTCGAATGCTGTGATAAAAATTCTGATAATTTTTTATCCCGAAAAACAGAAAAACGATTTTCGCAAAAAATTCAATATTTACGATTGGCATTTTCGGTATTTCTTGGCTGAAAATGGTCAGAAATCGAAAAGAATTACAGTTTTGTACTCCTAATTACCAATACTAACCAACCAAATCACTTTTTGACCGACTGTGTCAAAATAATTTTTGGCCATTTTTTCGCATTTTTTGTAAGGGGTACCATCGTCAAAATTTGCAAAAAATTGGAACGACATAGAATTTTTTTTTGAAAACACAGTTCGATTGGAAATTTAATTACGAACTCAACGAGGTATGGCATTCCATATTTGGACCACTATTTCGAATGCTGTGATAAAAATTCTGATAATTTTTTATCCCGAAAAACAGAAAAACGATTTTCGCAAAAATTCAATATTTACGATTGGCATTTTCGGTATTTCTTGGCTGAAAATGGTCAGAAATCGAAAAGAATTACAGTTTTGTACTCCTAATTACCAATACTAACCAACCAAATCACTTTTTGACCGACTGTGTCAAAATAATTTTTGGCCATTTTTTCGCATTTTTTGTAAGGGGTACCATCATCAAAATTTGCAAAAAATTGGAACGACATAGAATTTTTTTTTGAAAACACAGTTCGATTGGAAATTTAATTACGAACTCAACGAGGTATGGCATTCCATATTTGGACCACTATTTCGAATGCTGTGATAAAAATTCTGATAATTTTTTATCCCGAAAAACAGAAAAACGATTTTCGCAAAAATTCAATATTTACGATTGGCATTTTCGGTATTTCTTGGCTGAAAATGGTCAGAAATCGAAAAGAATTACAGTTTTGTACTCCTAATTACCAATACTAACCAACCAAATCACTTTTTGACCGACTGTGTCAAAATAATTTTTGGCCATTTTTTCGCATTTTTTGTAAGGGGTACCATCATCAAAATTTGCAAAAAATTGGAACGACATAGAATTTTTTTTTGAAAACACAGTTCGATTGGAAATTTAATTACGAACTCAACGAGGTATGGCATTCCATATTTGGACCACTATTTCGAATGCTGTGATAAAAATTCTGATAATTTTTTATCCCGAAAAACAGAAAAACGATTTTCGCAAAAATCAATATTTACGATTGGCATTTTCGGTATTTCTTGGCTGAAAATGGTCAGAAATCGAAAAGAATTACAGTTTTGTACTCCTAATTACCAATACTAACCAACCAAATCACTTTTTGACCGACTGTGTCAAAATAATTTTTGGCCATTTTTTCGCATTTTTTGTAAGGGGTACCATCATCAAAATTTGCAAAAAATTGGAACGACATAGAATTTTTTTTTGAAAACACAGTTCGATTGGAAATTTAATTACGAACTCAACGAGGTATGGCATTCCATATTTGGACCACTATTTCGAATGCTGTGATAAAAATTCTGATAATTTTTTATCCCGAAAAACAGAAAAACGATTTTCGCAAAAATCAATATTTACGATTGGCATTTTCGGTATTTCTTGGCTGAAAATGGTCAGAAATCGAAAAGAATTACAGTTTTGTACTCCTAATTACCAATACTAACCAACCAAATCACTTTTTGACCGACTGTGTCAAAATAATTTTTGGCCATTTTTTCGCATTTTTTGTAAGGGGTACCATCATCAAAATTTGCAAAAAATTGGAACGACATAGAATTTTTTTTTGAAAACACAGTTCGATTGGAAATTTAATTACGAACTCAACGAGGTATGGCATTCCATATTTGGACCACTATTTCGAATGCTGTGATAAAAATTCTGATAATTTTTTATCCCGAAAAACAGAAAAACGATTTTCGCAAAAATTCAATATTTACGATTGGCATTTTCGGTATTTCTTGGCTGAAAATGGTCAGAAATCGAAAAGAATTACAGTTTTGTACTCCTAATTACCAATACTAACCAACCAAATCACTTTTTGACCGACTGTGTCAAAATAATTTTTGGCCATTTTTTCGCATTTTTTGTAAGGGGTACCATCATCAAAATTTGCAAAAAATTGGAACGACATAGAATTTTTTTTTGAAAACACAGTTCGATTGGAAATTTAATTACGAACTCAACGAGGTATGGCATTCCATATTTGGACCACTATTTCGAATGCTGTGATAAAAATTCTGATAATTTTTTATCCCGAAAAACAGAAAAACGATTTTCGCCAAAAATTCAATATTTACGATTGGCATTTTCGGTATTTCTTGGCTGAAAATGGTCAGAAATCGAAAAGAATTACAGTTTTGTACTCCTAATTACCAATACTAACCAACCAAATCACTTTTTGACCGACTGTGTCAAAATAATTTTTGGCCATTTTTTCGCATTTTTTGTAAGGGGTACCATCATCAAAATTTGCAAAAAATTGGAACGACATAGAATTTTTTTTTGAAAACACAGTTCGATTGGAAATTTAATTACGAACTCAACGAGGTATGGCATTCCATATTTGGACCACTATTTCGAATGCTGTGATAAAAATTCTGATAATTTTTTATCCCGAAAAACAGAAAAACGATTTTCGCCAAAAATCAATATTTACGATTGGCATTTTCGGTATTTCTTGGCTGAAAATGGTCAGAAATCGAAAAGAATTACAGTTTTGTACTCCTAATTACCAATACTAACCAACCAAATCACTTTTTGACCGACTGTGTCAAAATAATTTTTGGCCATTTTTTCGCATTTTTTGTAAGGGGTACCATCATCAAAATTTGCAAAAAATTGGAACGACATAGAATTTTTTTTTGAAAACACAGTTCGATTGGAAATTTAATTACGAACTCAACGAGGTATGGCATTCCATATTTGGACCACTATTTCGAATGCTGTGATAAAAATTCTGATAATTTTTTATCCCGAAAAACAGAAAAACGATTTTCGCCAAAAATTCAATATTTACGATTGGCATTTTCGGTATTTCTTGGCTGAAAATGGTCAGAAATCGAAAAGAATTACAGTTTTGTACTCCTAATTACCAATACTAACCAACCAAATCACTTTTTGACCGACTGTGTCAAAATAATTTTTGGCCATTTTTTCGCATTTTTTGTAAGGGGTACCATCATCAAAATTTGCAAAAAATTGGAACGACATAGAATTTTTTTTTGAAAACACAGTTCGATTGGAAATTTAATTACGAACTCAACGAGGTATGGCATTCCATATTTGGACCACTATTTCGAATGCTGTGATAAAAATTCTGATAATTTTTTATCCCGAAAAACAGAAAAACGATTTTCGCCAAAAATGCAATATTTACGATTGGCATTTTCGGTATTTCTTGGCTGAAAATGGTCAGAAATCGAAAAGAATTACAGTTTTGTACTCCTAATTACCAATACTAACCAACCAAATCACTTTTTGACCGACTGTGTCAAAATAATTTTTGGCCATTTTTTCGCATTTTTTGTAAGGGGTACCATCATCAAAATTTGCAAAAAATTGGAACGACATAGAATTTTTTTTTGAAAACACAGTTCGATTGGAAATTTAATTACGAACTCAACGAGGTATGGCATTCCATATTTGGACCACTATTTCGAATGCTGTGATAAAAATTCTGATAATTTTTTATCCCGAAAAACAGAAAAACGATTTTCGCCAAAAATGCAATATTTACGATTGGCATTTTCGGTATTTCTTGGCTGAAAATGGTCAGAAATCGAAAAGAATTACAGTTTTGTACTCCTAATTACCAATACTAACCAACCAAATCACTTTTTGACCGACTGTGTCAAAATAATTTTTGGCCATTTTTTCGCATTTTTTGTAAGGGGTACCATCATCAAAATTTGCAAAAAATTGGAACGACATAGAATTTTTTTTTGAAAACACAGTTCGATTGGAAATTTAATTACGAACTCAACGAGGTATGGCATTCCATATTTGGACCACTATTTCGAATGCTGTGATAAAAATTCTGATAATTTTTTATCCCGAAAAACAGAAAAACGATTTTCGCCAAAAATCAATATTTACGATTGGCATTTTCGGTATTTCTTGGCTGAAAATGGTCAGAAATCGAAAAGAATTACAGTTTTGTACTCCTAATTACCAATACTAACCAACCAAATCACTTTTTGACCGACTGTGTCAAAATAATTTTTGGCCATTTTTTCGCATTTTTTGTAAGGGGTACCATCATCAAAATTTGCAAAAAATTGGAACGACATAGAATTTTTTTTTGAAAACACAGTTCGATTGGAAATTTAATTACGAACTCAACGAGGTATGGCATTCCATATTTGGACCACTATTTCGAATGCTGTGATAAAAATTCTGATAATTTTTTATCCCGAAAAACAGAAAAACGATTTTCGCCAAAAATCAATATTTACGATTGGCATTTTCGGTATTTCTTGGCTGAAAATGGTCAGAAATCGAAAAGAATTACAGTTTTGTACTCCTAATTACCAATACTAACCAACCAAATCACTTTTTGACCGACTGTGTCAAAATAATTTTTGGCCATTTTTTCGCATTTTTTGTAAGGGGTACCATCATCAAAATTTGCAAAAAATTGGAACGACATAGAATTTTTTTTTGAAAACACAGTTCGATTGGAAATTTAATTACGAACTCAACGAGGTATGGCATTCCATATTTGGACCACTATTTCGAATGCTGTGATAAAAATTCTGATAATTTTTTATCCCGAAAAACAGAAAAACGATTTTCGCCAAAAATCAATATTTACGATTGGCATTTTCGGTATTTCTTGGCTGAAAATGGTCAGAAATCGAAAAGAATTACAGTTTTGTACTCCTAATTACCAATACTAACCAACCAAATCACTTTTTGACCGACTGTGTCAAAATAATTTTTGGCCATTTTTTCGCATTTTTTGTAAGGGGTACCATCATCAAAATTTGCAAAAAATTGGAACGACATAGAATTTTTTTTTGAAAACACAGTTCGATTGGAAATTTAATTACGAACTCAACGAGGTATGGCATTCCATATTTGGACCACTATTTCGAATGCTGTGATAAAAATTCTGATAATTTTTTATCCCGAAAAACAGAAAAACGATTTTCGCCAAAAATGCAATATTTACGATTGGCATTTTCGGTATTTCTTGGCTGAAAATGGTCAGAAATCGAAAAGAATTACAGTTTTGTACTCCTAATTACCAATACTAACCAACCAAATCACTTTTTGACCGACTGTGTCAAAATAATTTTTGGCCATTTTTTCGCATTTTTTGTAAGGGGTACCATCATCAAAATTTGCAAAAAATTGGAACGACATAGAATTTTTTTTTGAAAACACAGTTCGATTGGAAATTTAATTACGAACTCAACGAGGTATGGCATTCCATATTTGGACCACTATTTCGAATGCTGTGATAAAAATTCTGATAATTTTTTATCCCGAAAAACAGAAAAACGATTTTCGCCAAAAATCAATATTTACGATTGGCATTTTCGGTATTTCTTGGCTGAAAATGGTCAGAAATCGAAAAGAATTACAGTTTTGTACTCCTAATTACCAATACTAACCAACCAAATCACTTTTTGACCGACTGTGTCAAAATAATTTTTGGCCATTTTTTCGCATTTTTTGTAAGGGGTACCATCATCAAAATTTGCAAAAAATTGGAACGACATAGAATTTTTTTTTGAAAACACAGTTCGATTGGAAATTTAATTACGAACTCAACGAGGTATGGCATTCCATATTTGGACCACTATTTCGAATGCTGTGATAAAAATTCTGATAATTTTTTATCCCGAAAAACAGAAAAACGATTTTCGCCAAAAATGCAATATTTACGATTGGCATTTTCGGTATTTCTTGGCTGAAAATGGTCAGAAATCGAAAAGAATTACAGTTTTGTACTCCTAATTACCAATACTAACCAACCAAATCACTTTTTGACCGACTGTGTCAAAATAATTTTTGGCCATTTTTTCGCATTTTTTGTAAGGGGTACCATCATCAAAATTTGCAAAAAATTGGAACGACATAGAATTTTTTTTTGAAAACACAGTTCGATTGGAAATTTAATTACGAACTCAACGAGGTATGGCATTCCATATTTGGACCACTATTTCGAATGCTGTGATAAAAATTCTGATAATTTTTTATCCCGAAAAACAGAAAAACGATTTTCGCCAAAAATGCAATATTTACGATTGGCATTTTCGGTATTTCTTGGCTGAAAATGGTCAGAAATCGAAAAGAATTACAGTTTTGTACTCCTAATTACCAATACTAACCAACCAAATCACTTTTTGACCGACTGTGTCAAAATAATTTTTGGCCATTTTTTCGCATTTTTTGTAAGGGGTACCATCATCAAAATTTGCAAAAAATTGGAACGACATAGAATTTTTTTTTGAAAACACAGTTCGATTGGAAATTTAATTACGAACTCAACGAGGTATGGCATTCCATATTTGGACACTATTTCGAATGCTGTGATAAAAATTCTGATAATTTTTTATCCCGAAAAACAGAAAAACGATTTTCGCCAAAAATGCAATATTTACGATTGGCATTTTCGGTATTTCTTGGCTGAAAATGGTCAGAAATCGAAAAGAATTACAGTTTTGTACTCCTAATTACCAATACTAACCAACCAAATCACTTTTTGACCGACTGTGTCAAAATAATTTTTGGCCATTTTTTCGCATTTTTTGTAAGGGGTACCATCATCAAAATTTGCAAAAAATTGGAACGACATAGAATTTTTTTTTGAAAACACAGTTCGATTGGAAATTTAATTACGAACTCAACGAGGTATGGCATTCCATATTTGGACCACTATTTCGAATGCTGTGATAAAAATTCTGATAATTTTTTATCCCGAAAAACAGAAAAACGATTTTCGCCAAAAATGCAATATTTACGATTGGCATTTTCGGTATTTCTTGGCTGAAAATGGTCAGAAATCGAAAAGAATTACAGTTTTGTACTCCTAATTACCAATACTAACCAACCAAATCACTTTTTGACCGACTGTGTCAAAATAATTTTTGGCCATTTTTTCGCATTTTTTGTAAGGGGTACCATCATCAAAATTTGCAAAAAATTGGAACGACATAGAATTTTTTTTTGAAAACACAGTTCGATTGGAAATTTAATTACGAACTCAACGAGGTATGGCATTCCATATTTGGACCACTATTTCGAATGCTGTGATAAAAATTCTGATAATTTTTTATCCCGAAAAACAGAAAAACGATTTTCGCCAAAAATGCAATATTTACGATTGGCATTTTCGGTATTTCTTGGCTGAAAATGGTCAGAAATCGAAAAGAATTACAGTTTTGTACTCCTAATTACCAATACTAACCAACCAAATCACTTTTTGACCGACTGTGTCAAAATAATTTTTGGCCATTTTTTCGCATTTTTTGTAAGGGGTACCATCATCAAAATTTGCAAAAAATTGGAACGACATAGAATTTTTTTTTGAAAACACAGTTCGATTGGAAATTTAATTACGAACTCAACGAGGTATGGCATTCCATATTTGGACCACTATTTCGAATGCTGTGATAAAAATTCTGATAATTTTTTATCCCGAAAAACAGAAAAACGATTTTCGCCAAAAATGCAATATTTACGATTGGCATTTTCGGTATTTCTTGGCTGAAAATGGTCAGAAATCGAAAAGAATTACAGTTTTGTACTCCTAATTACCAATACTAACCAACCAAATCACTTTTTGACCGACTGTGTCAAAATAATTTTTGGCCATTTTTTCGCATTTTTTGTAAGGGGTACCATCATCAAAATTTGCAAAAAATTGGAACGACATAGAATTTTTTTTTGAAAACACAGTTCGATTGGAAATTTAATTACGAACTCAACGAGGTATGGCATTCCATATTTGGACCACTATTTCGAATGCTGTGATAAAAATTCTGATAATTTTTTATCCCGAAAAACAGAAAAACGATTTTCGCCAAAAATGCAATATTTACGATTGGCATTTTCGGTATTTCTTGGCTGAAAATGGTCAGAAATCGAAAAGAATTACAGTTTTGTACTCCTAATTACCAATACTAACCAACCAAATCACTTTTTGACCGACTGTGTCAAAATAATTTTTGGCCATTTTTTCGCATTTTTTGTAAGGGGTACCATCATCAAAATTTGCAAAAAATTGGAACGACATAGAATTTTTTTTTGAAAACACAGTTCGATTGGAAATTTAATTACGAACTCAACGAGGTATGGCATTCCATATTTGGACCACTATTTCGAATGCTGTGATAAAAATTCTGATAATTTTTTATCCCGAAAAACAGAAAAACGATTTTCGCCAAAAATGCAATATTTACGATTGGCATTTTCGGTATTTCTTGGCTGAAAATGGTCAGAAATCGAAAAGAATTACAGTTTTGTACTCCTAATTACCAATACTAACCAACCAAATCACTTTTTGACCGACTGTGTCAAAATAATTTTTGGCCATTTTTTCGCATTTTTTGTAAGGGGTACCATCATCAAAATTTGCAAAAAATTGGAACGACATAGAATTTTTTTTTGAAAACACAGTTCGATTGGAAATTTAATTACGAACTCAACGAGGTATGGCATTCCATATTTGGACCACTATTTCGAATGCTGTGATAAAAATTCTGATAATTTTTTATCCCGAAAAACAGAAAAACGATTTTCGCCAAAAATGCAATATTTACGATTGGCATTTTCGGTATTTCTTGGCTGAAAATGGTCAGAAATCGAAAAGAATTACAGTTTTGTACTCCTAATTACCAATACTAACCAACCAAATCACTTTTTGACCGACTGTGTCAAAATAATTTTTGGCCATTTTTTCGCATTTTTTGTAAGGGGTACCATCATCAAAATTTGCAAAAAATTGGAACGACATAGAATTTTTTTTTGAAAACACAGTTCGATTGGAAATTTAATTACGAACTCAACGAGGTATGGCATTCCATATTTGGACCACTATTTCGAATGCTGTGATAAAAATTCTGATAATTTTTTATCCCGAAAAACAGAAAAACGATTTTCGCCAAAAATGCAATATTTACGATTGGCATTTTCGGTATTTCTTGGCTGAAAATGGTCAGAAATCGAAAAGAATTACAGTTTTGTACTCCTAATTACCAATACTAACCAACCAAATCACTTTTTGACCGACTGTGTCAAAATAATTTTTGGCCATTTTTTCGCATTTTTTGTAAGGGGTACCATCATCAAAATTTGCAAAAAATTGGAACGACATAGAATTTTTTTTTGAAAACACAGTTCGATTGGAAATTTAATTACGAACTCAACGAGGTATGGCATTCCATATTTGGACCACTATTTCGAATGCTGTGATAAAAATTCTGATAATTTTTTATCCCGAAAAACAGAAAAACGATTTTCGCCAAAAATGCAATATTTACGATTGGCATTTTCGGTATTTCTTGGCTGAAAATGGTCAGAAATCGAAAAGAATTACAGTTTTGTACTCCTAATTACCAATACTAACCAACCAAATCACTTTTTGACCGACTGTGTCAAAATAATTTTTGGCCATTTTTTCGCATTTTTTGTAAGGGGTACCATCATCAAAATTTGCAAAAAATTGGAACGACATAGAATTTTTTTTTGAAAACACAGTTCGATTGGAAATTTAATTACGAACTCAACGAGGTATGGCATTCCATATTTGGACCACTATTTCGAATGCTGTGATAAAAATTCTGATAATTTTTTATCCCGAAAAACAGAAAAACGATTTTCGCCAAAAATGCAATATTTACGATTGGCATTTTCGGTATTTCTTGGCTGAAAATGGTCAGAAATCGAAAAGAATTACAGTTTTGTACTCCTAATTACCAATACTAACCAACCAAATCACTTTTTGACCGACTGTGTCAAAATAATTTTTGGCCATTTTTTCGCATTTTTTGTAAGGGGTACCATCATCAAAATTTGCAAAAAATTGGAACGACATAGAATTTTTTTTTGAAAACACAGTTCGATTGGAAATTTAATTACGAACTCAACGAGGTATGGCATTCCATATTTGGACCACTATTTCGAATGCTGTGATAAAAATTCTGATAATTTTTTATCCCGAAAAACAGAAAAACGATTTTCGCCAAAAATGCAATATTTACGATTGGCATTTTCGGTATTTCTTGGCTGAAAATGGTCAGAAATCGAAAAGAATTACAGTTTTGTACTCCTAATTACCAATACTAACCAACCAAATCACTTTTTGACCGACTGTGTCAAAATAATTTTTGGCCATTTTTTCGCATTTTTTGTAAGGGGTACCATCATCAAAATTTGCAAAAAATTGGAACGACATAGAATTTTTTTTTGAAAACACAGTTCGATTGGAAATTTAATTACGAACTCAACGAGGTATGGCATTCCATATTTGGACCACTATTTCGAATGCTGTGATAAAAATTCTGATAATTTTTTATCCCGAAAAACAGAAAAACGATTTTCGCCAAAAATGCAATATTTACGATTGGCATTTTCGGTATTTCTTGGCTGAAAATGGTCAGAAATCGAAAAGAATTACAGTTTTGTACTCCTAATTACCAATACTAACCAACCAAATCACTTTTTGACCGACTGTGTCAAAATAATTTTTGGCCATTTTTTCGCATTTTTTGTAAGGGGTACCATCATCAAAATTTGCAAAAAATTGGAACGACATAGAATTTTTTTTTGAAAACACAGTTCGATTGGAAATTTAATTACGAACTCAACGAGGTATGGCATTCCATATTTGGACCACTATTTCGAATGCTGTGATAAAAATTCTGATAATTTTTTATCCCGAAAAACAGAAAAACGATTTTCGCCAAAAATGCAATATTTACGATTGGCATTTTCGGTATTTCTTGGCTGAAAATGGTCAGAAATCGAAAAGAATTACAGTTTTGTACTCCTAATTACCAATACTAACCAACCAAATCACTTTTTGACCGACTGTGTCAAAATAATTTTTGGCCATTTTTTCGCATTTTTTGTAAGGGGTACCATCATCAAAATTTGCAAAAAATTGGAACGACATAGAATTTTTTTTTGAAAACACAGTTCGATTGGAAATTTAATTACGAACTCAACGAGGTATGGCATTCCATATTTGGACCACTATTTCGAATGCTGTGATAAAAATTCTGATCATTTTTTATCCCGAAAAACAGAAAAACGATTTTCGCCAAAAATTCAATATTTACGATTGGCATTTTCGGTATATCTTGGCTGAAAATGGTCAGAAATCGAAAAGAATTACAGTTTTGTACCCCTAATTACCAATACTAACCAACCAAATCACTTTTTGACCGACTGTGTCAAAATAATTTTTGGCCATTTTTTCGCATTTTTTGTAAGGGGTACCATCATCAAAATTTGCAAAAAATTGGAACGACATAGATTTTTTTTTGAAAACACAGTTCGATTGGAAATTTAATTACGAACTCAACGAGGTATGGCATTCCATATTTGGACCACTATTTCGAATGCTGTGATAAAAATTCTGATCATTTTTTATCCCGAAAAACAGAAAAACGATTTTCGCCAAAAATTCAATATTTACGATTGGCATTTTCGGTATATCTTGGCTGAAAATGGTCAGAAATCGAAAAGAATTACAGTTTTGTACTCCTAATTACCAATACTAACCATTCCTCTGCATTTCGAATCGCTCGTGAGCTGTTCCCACAAAACCACAAAACCATATCCACCACTCAGCCACTTCAGGTGCACTATTAAATGGAATGACAAAGCTCAATCGGCGACCTTGACCTTTCACCCCACGCAACCCCTCCCTGCACATGTGGTTTTTGTGGCTTTTTTGTTATTGTTGGTTTTGGACTGCAATTTAGCGAGCTTTTAAGTGTCATTTGTCGCCAGGAATTGCACACATGAAATTTCGTTCGGAAAAAAGATAAAGAAAGTAAATGCAGAATTTTGTTTGTTGTTGGTAAAATGTCATGAAACCTCATTCAACCAATGAATTTTTCATGGGAATATGTACATTTGAACCACATGGGCGATTCGGTGGTTTGGCAAAATGGACAAGGGTAAACATTTTGCGTTCATTCAGGGGAAAGCCGAAAAGAGAAAGGGGAAATTGGGAGAAAGGGCTGGCAAATAGAAAGCTCGTGGCTCTCTGTGCTTTCAATTTTCAATTGTTGCGCCAAGGCGATTGTCGCGTCTGCCGAAAACGACAGCAGGAATTTGGCGTTAATTAAATTTTTATGCTCAAATGCAGGCGGCAATCGAGAGCCCGAGATCTGCGCACCGATCGCCTCTAATTGCGGCCTTTTGCATATTATTTACTTAAATTGTATTATTATTCGTAATATTTATGGCATTTTGTTTATCCCAATCGCAGGCATTCGGCCAATGCCTTTGAGGCCGGACCGCAAAAACCCCAGCAGATCCCAAAAATCGAGCCGATCTGCGAAGCGCAATATTATTGCCATCCCACAATATTTCACAATTTTTATTCAACATTTTTTCTCAGCCCGTCTGCCTAGGCAATTTTTGCATTTTTTTTTACATCCGTTGATGAGTTTGCAATTTGCATTCTCGTGAAATTTGTTTAATACATTTCGTTGTTACATTTTCTTTGTTTGCCATTTTTCCAGACGCTTTAATGGCATTGCTCCCCAGATCGTTTCATGTATAAAATACCCCTGGTTTCGGGGAATATTCGTTCTT